>NC_037675.1:96643996-96644504 GCF_003255815.1 Theropithecus gelada | reverse complement strand
TTTTTTTTTTTTTTTTTAAATTTATTTATTGTTATTATACTGTAAGTTGTAGGGTACATGTGCATAACGTGCAGGTTTGTTACATATGTATACTTGTGCCTTGTTGGTGTGCTGCACCCATCAACTCGTCATTTACATCAGGTATAACTCCCAATGCAATCCCTCCCCCCGCCCCCCTCCCCATGATAGGCCCCGGTGTGTGATGTTCCCCTTCCCGAGTCCAAGTGATCTCATTGTTCAGTTCCCACCTATGAGTGAGAACATGCGGTGTTTGGTTTTCTGTTCTTGTGATAGTTTGCTAAGAATGATGGTTTCCAGCTGCATCCATGTCCCTACAAAGGACACAAACTCATCCTTTTTTATGGCTGCATAGTATTCCATGGTGTATATATGCCACATTTTCTTAATCCAATCTGTCACTGATGGACATTTGGGTTGATTCCAAGTCTTTGCTATTGTGAATAGTGCTGCAATAAACATACGTGTGCATGTGTCTTTATAGCAGCAT